>NW_027271478.1:935000-940000 GCF_040938485.1 Diadema antillarum
TTCTCTTTAGTATTCTGTATTTACAATCACTCTTATAGAGAGTATAGTGTTCGTGGTTTTCGTTTTGATGGACGTACTTCCATACAAATTATTTCCAATTAAAATAAATAAACGTCTGTATGTGTGAGTGTTTGTGCCTCTCTCTCTCTCTCTCTGTGTGTGTGTGTGTGTGTGTGTGTGTGTGTTTGTATCAGTATTTCGTTATTGTAAAGGTAGTTGGTCCCGAAATGTGTTGCCGTACTACCATGCACACAACACTGGTGATTTATTTCAAAGGAATTTTCTTTCTTCAGACATTTTCTTTTTGTGAATGAATATCGTGTCATAGCTGTAAAAATGAATTCCAGTAGCGTTTCTTATAAGCACGAAACATTCGTCCGTTTGAGAAAATGAGGTAAATAAATTAATAATTTCATGCAAAAGAACGTGGAAGGTAGTTTCGTCTGCTTGAAGCAATAGAAGCATTTTTGTCTGTATTGTTGAATAAACTGTACTCAAAATTTGTTGCGACGAAATTCTTTGTTGGCAGTTTGTTGAGTAATATGGATTTGTAACATCCGTATGTTTGTAGTGAATCTCCACCGTCACCCTGTAGATACCAAATGATTAAATACTTTTGACGTCAGACATAGATGTAAGTATATGAGCTCTGAGGTAGATCTTACTAGAACATCCCCAACAGGGTCCGTCACTCTCTCGCCCAAATCTCCGTGATTTCTTGGCGCCAAAATCGCCATTTCTGCACGGTATTCAAAGAGTTGATTCAACAGCATCTCTGTCCCTGGCTTTCTCCTTACCTTTCCCCTATAACACAGGTCGCAGAATTTGCTCCTCCGGCGGTGTTGCGCAGTAACCCCCGCTCCATCTTCAGCGGTATGCTGGCGGCAGCAGAGGCTCAAAACGAGGGCATAATGGACTGATGTCGAGCGGCAATTTTTCCCGCTATCCCGGCATGCTTTGGGAAGTGCCGTGTGCTCTGCGCGGCTGCGGTACGGCTTTCCAATGGGGATTGATTGGACATACATCATGCAAAATAGATAAATCGATTGTTGAATAAGTAAAAATGAATGAAAAAATTATAGCAATAAAAAACAGATAAAAATCATGTCAAATAGCTCTAATTCAAACATAAGAGCAAATTAAAGATCTTGTCTAATCAACCGGAACTGGCTGTCACCTTTTTGTCGGTGAATTAATTATGAAGTATTGTTGTATATACCTAGGTAACTATTAGTAGTGTCGCAGGTTGAAATCTGATGGAAAGACTATTAGAGAGTATTGTAATTGGCAAGAGGTTATTGTAAATATGATTATGTAAACGTTCCTAACAGGTTGATGTGGCCATGTTGCCTTCTCTTAAGAAACCAAAGACTGCCAACTACCTATGTAAATTGACATTCGAATGATAAACGTTTTATATCATGGATGAGTCATTATAGTATGACAAGAATCCACCTGTTCTTGCTGTTAGAACAGTTATGTTTAATGTCGTAATAAAACGAAGAATGAGTATTGATCCTTGATGTAACAGGCCATTTAGGTCGACGAGTATTTGTCATCGTTAATTTTCAACAATGAATCATGATATATGCTTTCCAGCCGCGATTCTGAGTACAATAATGTACTCTCCTCATCATTTCAAGGTAGCAGTTTGATTTCATATCAGTTGCAATTGTCCATCAGCGTCGACTAATGAGATTGAAATCCTTAAATTTAGTACGTTTGACCTAACAACATTGTTTGACTCTATGTGGTTATGAGTACTTAACGTCTCCGGCAGAAAAGTGTATTTTAAATAACGAATACACATTATACGTAGGCTGACTTGTAGGCATGTAACAGTGCAATCGTAAAAGACCTCCGACTTTATTTTTCATTGTGTATGTGTGTGTGTGCGTGTGTGCGTGTGCACGTGCGCGTGTGCGTGCGTGTGTGTGTGTGTGTGTGTAGATCAACTGATCATTATTTGATGTGTTTGTGTATATGTATATGTGTCTTTGATGTGTAACTTTCATATTTCAATATATTTTTTTTTGACATTTGCAATGTGATAGACCACTTCATTGTTGCAAATTTCTCAGTTGCTGCCATACCACACCTGATATCTTTGCGTGTGGGTATTTGTATTGCGTGTCAGTTTGTGTACCTCTATCCGTGTTTCTGTATATTTTTATAATCGCATAAATAGTTCTCACGTTCTCACCCTCTCGTTCTGTTTTCATGCAATTTAGAACGGTCTGGAATTTTGAATCAATCTAGTTGCCACTGTTTATTTTCGTTAACCATAAAGATATGATCCATATCCTTGTTTTGTGAGAAAACACAGTTTTCTTTTTTTTTACTCAATTAAATTGAATGGATATAATGTTGTAGTATGATTAGTCCCGAGGGAGGAATGATACGTTTTGTTAGTAATATAAATTAAGCAATCCTTCACCGAGATGTTATTAATCTACTTGTAAAAATCCTATGTCTACTGACTTCGCCATGTGTCTCTGTGTCAGGAAATCGGTCTTTGTTATACGAATGTATATTTCGCAGTCACTTCTATTGTATTGTTTATCAAATTTTGAATGAAAATACGAAGCAGGATTTCTGTCTTCCTGATACAGAAATGAAAACCATCGTGTCTGAATATTTGTATTCACTTGAATAAACCTAAATACTTGAATGAAAGCAGTAATATTATATATATGCCATTGAATTTGAGCACACAAGATATATTCTTGCGGAAATTTATAGTGAAAACTTTTTGATAGTATTTTCACGAGTACTTGCATTCTATCATGTGTCTTATCCCGTTCATTTTTATTTGTTTCCATAAATTAATTTATGAAAGAATAGTTGGTCTGTGTATAGCATGTGCTGATATTGTTTAAGATTATAAAATTGTTTATAAAGATTATGTGTATCTGACCAAAAAACAAGATCTTTTTAAATCGAACTTGATGTGTTTGAGAAGCAAATCCACAGAAAAGACCAACTTCATATTCCTTCTGAATCTTTAGGCAAAATGCTGCGATTATTTATGTTATGTTCGTGTTAGTCGGTTTTGTGTCCTTGCCTGTTGCAGGCGTCGCACTGTATAGAAATTGAGCAAAGATGGACATACTACAAAGGGAATTCCAATTTCAGTTCATTTCATATTTTTCAATGAAAATGCATCAAGTGTAAAAAAGTAAATGATACATGATATCCAACTAGGGTGCACAAGAAAACATTGCAAATGTAGAACATGGTAGTCATGAAACGTTTGAATCTAAGTACGAATGCTAAAGAATGTTCAAATTCAGCTCTGATCGCATAATACTCGTGAGGGCATCCTAAAACCATTGTATCACAGCCGGTGGATTTTCTCAGGCTGCTATCAGAAGCTCGTATATACTTGCTTTGGCTGTTGATCAGCCTTTAAACAGGTCCGGAACCAACTTAACGCGAATTGAAAAATCCAAATTCTTATGGCCATCCTGTGCCAATGTCGGGACAGTGTGACACAAAGCTAATGATTGGCTTTTGACCAAATTTGAGATCATCTTTTTTTTATATGATTCGTATGGCCTCTTGTGTTACTTTTGGGGAAAATATGACTTCACCCGAAGAAAAAAAGGACATTGATTACCCTCCCAAGATATTGCTATATAGCTGCTAGGCTGCCTGCTCAAATAAAATGCTGCTGAGTCATATGCAAGTTATATATTAGGAAAGGAGAGGAGCAAGGATTTAGTGATGATAATGATAATGTCAGCGACGACGGCGTTGATGATGACAATGATGGTTAGGTAAAGAGTATAAAGAAGAAGAAGATAAGAAGAACAAGAAGAACAGTAGAATGGTGATAAACGGAAACGAATCAAATTAGGGGAAGAAGCAAAGACAAAGATATGATTAACATATGTGACAGAAAGTTTGCCATTTGTTTGTGTGATTGCGTGTGTGTGCGTGTGTGCGTGTGTGTGTGCTGAAGCCGAGAGGTAGGGTTGTCTAATGGATGTCAATCTTATTTAGGGCGAGGGGTAGAACGAGAAAATTAGGGGTAATCGTAATGGTAGGGATTTGTATCATTTTCTCGAGCAATTCATCTTATTAATACGTCTATTTACAGTGGGGTTTTTTTCAGAAAAATCTAAAGTAATTGTTTCTTCCTCTTTATGGAGGGAGTTCTATATATAATGGTGCTTGCCAATCATGTGATTTGAACTAATCCATACATCTTTGTTTTGTTTTTATTAAATGGTTCTGCATAGAACTCATGATCGATGAACTTCGTCTGCCTTTTAACATTCTAGAATGTTGTACCAGGGAGGTGGAAAGAGACGTCTCTTTCCACCTCCCTGGTCTTTCCACCTCCCTGGTTTTTACTGTCATATCGACCTGGATTTGTTTCTGCAAATTACTATCTATTCCCTGTGGGTATACTTATGTATGAATGTATGTATTTCCCCATCCCCCCCCCTTCCCCCTTGCGGGTCCTCTTGACGTATGTACAATGTATATATATATATATATATATATGTATGTATACACTTGGTGATTCTATCCTTCTATGAAGAATGCTCGATATCCTCAAAGGAAGAGCTTTAGACAGAAGTATTGGAACAAGTTCACTCGGTTGACAGCAGGTTCATCCGTATTTATTGCTACTCGGAGTTTCATGCCACCTCCATGAGGCGCAATCATCAGGCATATGATGATTGCGCCTCATGGAGGTGGCATGAAACTCCGAGTAGCAGTAAATACGGATGAACCTGCTGTCAACCGAGTGAACTTGTACCAATACATATATATATATATATATATATATATATATATATATATATATATATATATATATATATATATATATATGTACATGTATATAGATAGATAGATAAATAGATAGATATAGATTCGTGTATATGAAACTGAAACTAAGTTCATGCTGTATTCACCAACAGTTTAGGCACACAAATTTTCGAGCGATTTGCTCTTTCTCAAGTGTTGATACTGAGAGAACAAGCACA